>NC_135556.1:21537722-21540222 GCF_964340395.1 Glandiceps talaboti | reverse complement strand
TCGTGTTCAGAATTTAAAAACATTTTAATACATCTTCTTCAGACTGTGCTGCAATCTCGTTTTAAGCATTGTATGGTACCCCAGAGCTGTCTGTTGTTTGTTCCCTCACCTTCGACAGAAGTGCGTATGCAAATATTCAATGTTTAAAGCGAAGCGGTGCGCTTCTGTCTTCTTGCCTCAATTACTTTGTACTTTTCATTCGCTCTTCGTGACAAGTAAAATGATTGAAAAAAATATCTCCGATTGCTGCCTCTAGGGGTGATAGGCAATTTCATTTGACTTAATTGAATAAACCTATGCTGTTTTGCTGTTAAGGTTCTCAACAGACTGATAATGGAAAATCGATGTAAAGTTATAATAAAAAACTGGTATAGCCGGATCTCGAATAAATGTCTTCTATATTACACAGGGCATCGTGTCACCAATCTAAGGAATACACGAACTTACCCTTTACATTTTCTTAGCGTATGTCATTTTCAAAGAATACATGATAGCTTGGGTATCAAGCTTAATTGTTGATAGATTTGAATACACGAACATACTCTATTATTTCATCAATCATTCATGTTTCCTGTTAACAGTATATTGGGGTCAGGGTCATTTTACGATTGGCAGTGCAGATTGAATAATTACAGCGGAAATTATAATTGCGTCCAGTTTGAATGACCAAACATGTTTGACAAGTGCCAGAAAGGTAACATCAGTCCAACTGGGTCATTTGAATGTCGCGCTCACTGTTTAGTACAGCTATCGATCTGGTTGCACCCACTATTCCTCGTTCATTACTTACACTAATTGGACAGAGAGGTTACTTATCTCAGTTTGTGTTAATGTTATTTGGTTGAATGTGGAGCTTATCAAGTATGTTTGACTATTGAAACTGAACGCGATTTTAATATCCGCTGTATGTGACTTTAAATCTCGTTTAAATAACTAGAGGATGGCTAAATGTTTAACTCACTTGAATCACTTTGATATTGTATCTCTGTGTTGCTGTTCTGTATCTGTTCGGCACCAGGCATATGGAGTCTGTTGTACGCTACTAAAAAAAATGATAATTGGCAATAAAAAAGGAGATTCCTTAATAAAAGATTATTCCTAGAATCAATGAGTACCAGATATCGAGGGAAAATGGGCGATTTTAAACAAGCACTGTTATTGATGCCGATTCATTAACTTTAAAATACACAACATGTCAACAGTGCTTTGAACATCTAGAAGTTTGAGACACAGCAACTTCTGGTCCGAAGTGCTTCGCCTTAATGGTATTTGTGATATGTTTTGCTCAAGAGTGATTAGTATCAACTTACTGTAAAACAGACCACATCAAAAGGCGCGTAGGTCTGGTTCGACGGTACAGATAGTCCAGCTACAGGCGGCAAATGGTTTCAGATACAAACTATTTCAAAGTGCCTCACACATTCATTTATGAAACTTTTAAGTGGTTCTTGAGACAAAGATCTGTCCTGTACTGAGATCGACATAATCGTTAGAATTTAATTTGACTATTCTGTTTTAATGTAAATTGTTGTATAGACCTTGTACTGTATAAACTCCCTCCCCAGCCCTTTTGACAAAGTTTAATTTGTTTGTCCGAAATACCCATGACAATGAGCGTTACTATATGGCATGATACATGTATTACACACATGCGTCAAAGTTACGTATTCGTCACGATATATATATATATAGAGAGAGAGAGAGAGAGAGAGAGAGAGAGAGAGAGAGAGAGAGAGAGAGAGAGAGAGAGAGAGAGAGAGAGAGAGAGAGAGAGAGAGAGAGAGAGAGAGAGAGAGAGAGAGATGTTACTACATTGCGGTAAACAACATCCTTTCCAGTTGATCAAAAACCGAAAACTCAACATGTCTAATATGTAAATATATATATATTTAGCTGTAGAGGCAGAGACAGACAGACAGACACAAACAAACAGACAGACAGACAGACAGACAGACAGACAGACAGACAGACAGACATATATATAGAATATATTATACAATCCAATTAAATACCAAATCTTTTCAAAGAAAATAAACTATTGCCGTGTTTTTCGATATTTTTTTATGTTACTGAGTTATTATTAAACAACAGTCAAGCCATGCTTATACTTATTTTATCAACTCAATCCTCAATCGTATCGAGTCTTGGTCTTCTAGTTCTCCATGTCATGTACGTCCTGTAACATTAAATGTTTAAACCCGTCTATTCCTACATCATCCGACTATCCCATGACTCTTTAGACTTGATATACATTGATTCATTTAATATTTTGTTTCTCATGAGCTTCAACTAAAAAGTACTTATCCTATTTGATGGTATTATTTAATTCACCATTTCCATCTTATTCTGTTATTCCTAGCTGTCCAAACTAATCAATCACTTTACTAGAGGCATAATGCACTTGTCAATTACAATCCATACAATAGCAACGTTAATGAATAGACTTAATGACCATTTTTAATTTGATCTCAGACTGCCATGTCTTGCTTCAGTGACCTTG
>NC_135556.1:21510222-21535222 GCF_964340395.1 Glandiceps talaboti | reverse complement strand
GAACGAGAGATACCCGACCTAGATTCACAGAAACTCGACCGCTCTGTCGTGAATAGCGCTCGTGTATTAATCTAACTAAAATAAGGATTCTTACAATTTTCAATTTGAAGGAGTATAAAGGAAAACCGTGTTTCAGGATTTCTTAAGGTGGTGCAGATTTCCACCGAACCTATAAGCCGGATATTTGATTGGAACGTTCGATTCTGCTACTCCAATTGCCTCTATTACTCAGCGGGATTGTAGACGGTGAAAGTGTCGAAGTAAAGGTGGTGTTCGAATTGTCATATTAAAATAAATTGACAAGCATAACCTGTTGTTGTGAAGCTTTAATTACCCGTTACAACTCCGATGCATTTGCTTGATAAAGTAGCGCACTGATTCGTGATAGTTGTGGTATTAATTTAAATGCCCCTCGGCCAGCCTTCATTGTGCTTAGACACCGATGATTCAACGTGGTGAGTTTTATACTAACTTAAACTCATGCATATTCATGAAAGGAAGTCAACCTGTTACTATGGATACTGCTTTGGTGAGCGATTATTAGATTTTGGAATTTCATCCGATGCGTAGATCTGACCTATGAGCGTTTTACGCATGGCGGTCGTCTCTAAGGTAATAGTTTCATGCCGACGCTGAATTCAATGTTTTTTACAAAAAAACAGACACGGTTATTGTCGGTGTGCCTCAAGTTATAAGTATGTAGCATTGTAAAGTATACTAAGCTTAGTATTGATATCATCATGTGTGCAACAACTAGAAGTCATTCCAGTCGTCATTTGCTAAACTTTAGCTCATACGCATGCGTACAGTAAAGCCTTGATTTGGAGGCGTGATCTCGAATCTGTACCATCACAAACTATTGAGAACTGTTTTATACCCAAGCTGTATTTCTACAAGTCGGAGACGACGCGGAAATTATATTAGCAGTTCGGATACACACAAGAGTGAGTAACTATCTCAGTTTTTATTTCCAATCCCGAGCACTTCTTCCAAAATTCACATATCTTTTACTCGACTTTAAAACAGCCACACGCACATAAGCATTCAAAGAAGCTTTTGATGTGAGATGGCAGACTAATGTAACGGATTTGACCACATTTACAAAAAAAAAGATCTCTCATTCTTAACTGTGATTTGGACTAGTGGTTGTAATTTGCGAGTAGCAGAGATTACAACTGATGACTTGTAACCGTAGCGATTCCACTCTTAATGTAATGACATAATAGGTGATATGTCAATTTGAGAGCCTTTCCCTGACAAGTTTTCGAATAGTAGATTATATTCAACTGCAGTTCATTAAAGTCATTAAGCCAAGGACGTGAAAAGCGACTTGATTTAGGCTTCTTCCGTGTCATAAAAGTAATATTTTAAGTAATATAAAATAAAACGAGTGAGATAAGGATGTATATACGAAATTGTACAGTGTTTCCCCCCTTTCATGTCATAAATATGTTTAAATGAGAACTGAAACGTCTCCTGTGTGACCAAAAGATATTTTAATTCAATTTCTCATTACATCCATAAATTGTCCCGTGTCGTGATGAAAACTGGGAAACTGATTATCAACAAAATTTGAATAATTATATTGATCATTATCCAAGCGATTGGAAAGGACAATATCTCCCATAAAATAATTATTTAATGATCGGATAAAAAATTCTCTCATATCTAATCCGATCCTGTCCTTGAATGAACCACACATTAACATAATATGAAACGTACATAACTCATGACTTTAAATCTTATTGTTCCATAATATTTGTGATGAGTCATTGATTTCATGTTACGAGCTACAGAGGCTCAAAGCATTCTTTTCATAAAAACATTATATGACTTTTGGGGTTAAAGAATGGTATTCGTACAATGAACATTTACGAACCATTCACCCTTAGTTTATAATCTAAAGTCCATACATTTTCATTTTCAATTGATCACCGTGTAGGTTATTTTTGTAATTTTCGAAAATTAATCTTAAAAACACGAATTACTTTTTCGATGAAATTAGATTCCATTACATCATTTGGAAAGGTACATGTATCATCGAAATATGGTTTTTAAGCTCCTAATGGTTTGTAATATTGTATCGATTCTGGTGTGTAAAGTTCTTGCAATATATTGTGGTGTATTTTACGATATTACCTGTCAAAACCCAGAGTCTACAATTAATGATTACTAGACACACAATATGTCGCCAAACAGTCATTTTGGTCTTTAATAGCAATCGCATTACAGTAATCGCTTCACTCATTTTTCACCATGGTGATACAGAAAATAACGGTGATAAGTACCACCTTATAAAACAATTTTTTGTATTCACAAACGAGTCAGATTGGATAATCAACAGTGATATGTTGTTTAATGAGTAGAAAGTAAATTCAATACATACATACATACATACATACATACATACATACATACATACATACATACATACATACATACATACATACATACATACAGACAGACAGACAGACAGACACATACATACATACATACATACATACATACATACATACATACATACATACATACATACAGACAGACACATACATACATACATACATACATACATACATACATACATACATACATACATACATACATACATACATACATACAGACAGACAGACACATACATACATACATACATACATACATACATACATACATACATACATACATACATACATACATACAGACAGACAGACACATACATACATACATACATACATACATACATACATACATACATACATACATACATACATACATACATACATACAGACAGACAGACACATACATACATACATACATACATACATACATACATACATACATACATACATACATACATACATACATACATACATACATACATACATACATACATACATACATACATACATACATACATACATACATACATACATACAACATAATCCAGAAATGTTATCATTTCATGTATTGTACGAGAATACCTAGTTTAAGTTGTCATTTCAGTATAACAACCTTTGTTATTGTCATGGTTTCAAAGCCATAATTGACATATTCAGTTATATCTGTTGCCCATATTCCCACTCCTAATTCGTATGAATTTTGAATGACACGTACTCAATTACAGAATTTATTAAAACGACATGAAAATAATACGACTCATACAAATATAGTCAGTAAAGGAAAAATTTGAATGACAGATAAAAGTTATCGGGTAAGTTTTACATGATAGTATAAATGTAAACAACTTATACGATCAATGGTATTAAAGACATCAGAGCAGTCAAATTACAATTGAAAGCCTTCCTTTTTGTCAAGAAGCCATTACTAAAAGAGAAGAGATATATCAGTATTGGCGCTCGTATGTTATTCATTTGAAGTAAAAAGAAGCCATTTAACCGTCATTACTGCTGTAACGAGATCTGAAATCTGTTGGTACTATTCGTTACTTTACTTGTATTGGTCTGGACACTGAAATCATACATCGTAATATGTGTTTTCGTTTCTGATATATATTACAATTAGGGATGACTTATTACATATTAAAGGTTAACCAACCACTGTAGTATTTAACCTTTGCACGAAGTTTGCAACTGGTTTGCACATGTGTATGATAGAAATAGTATAGGGTTGTGCGTTTGCGCTCACACACAGACACACACACACACACACACACACAGACACACACACACACACTCTCACAAACCACCCCCACCCCCCACACACACATATACGCACGGACGGACGGAGACTACCACCATGAACAACAGCAACAACGTTCATTAACAGAATTTTATTCTCGTTTATCATAGTTCCTTGGGGATTCTTAGTAACATTCTCATGAAGCAGACAATACAGGGTATACAACCACAAAATGTTCTTCTCCAGATATTATATACAACTTTTGGTATTACATGACAGAGTTATTGCAAGCGTGCTATTATCTATCTAGATACATGTAGTATGCAGTGTAGACAATTTCAAAGCATGGTATCACTATTGCTACATCACTACCTTGTTCTCAACGTCGTGTCCAAGATGATACGACAAGATCAAAATCCAGATACAAACTGAACGTCCATGGTATAAAGGCTTTGATTCTTGTTGACGAAATAGTGAACCCCTCCCTCAATAAAAAATGACACAATTATGGACGTGCAGTGACGATATAAACAGTATTAATAGATGAGATTTTCACAGAAGGTAAACAGCGGTCGATGGTTCACAAAATCACATGAACGAAACAATTATCAATGTATAGAGTCTTTGTAAGCGTGAAATGTTGATTATGGCAAAGTGATTGGTATAGGAACATCTCTGCCTTAGATCTTTGAATTAATCGTAAGCTATAGTAGTTTGTAAAACTTCAAAATCTCCTTGTCTGCTAATGCAGGTACATGTAAAACAAAACAAAGTGAAAACCTGAGAAATAGACAAATCAATATTCTGAGATATGTAAGAGATATGTAATAAAGCAAACATTGATTATGTGTCAGGTCTAAAACCACAAGTGTGTCTTTTTTATTAGGGAGGGGGTTTTAAGCAACAGCTGGGGCCTGATTTCCCTCCCCCTCCCCTTGTAATTACTGATGGCTCCATAAAATGTCAATGACAATCAACTTCTCACTCGAATACACTCCTTGTATTAAAACATCAAGTCTTCTACTCATGGAAGTATAATTAACAAGATCTAATAATAGCATAGTTTATAGTTGATAAAAGGCAAAGGACTCTGGTATAGCCTGCAAAATATAGCTTGTCAGTGTATGGATTTCAATCTAATCAGCACTTGTGGGTAACTGGAACAAAGAAGTGTACAAAATTTCGTTAAAACCAGTCCAGTAGATTTTTAGCTATCGTGTATACACACAAACGTACGGACCTGCATACAAACACATAATCTGATATTCACGACAATACCTCAACTTATGACGTAAAAACGAGGCTTGAGTCAGTAAGGGCCGATCTTTACTTTCTAGTCAAATCGTCATTAATATTTTCAAAACTAGGCTCTCTCTGTATCTATAATACATCGCCAGAGGGGAATCATATCACTCAAATGTTACAACCATTTGGATCAAGTTTAAAAGCATTTTCGACTTCAAGACAGCATTTTGATATAATGCCACATGATCTAGGTATCACCTGTGATAATACCTGCGGCATTATATCACATCTGTGCCTCCCGGGGATGATTCTCAGACTGCTAAAAGCATTAACAGACTTCTTTACATTTCGTAAACTTTGCCTCAGATAAGTCGCTATGCTCTCTCTATATGCAACACTTTCTTTAGGTTTTTAGAAAGGGATTATCGAAAACTCAAGGTTCATTACTGAGGTTTTACCGCTGATTGGTGATGAGGATTACACATAATCATGAATTCAATCAAAGCAATTTTGCTAAGTGGTTATCAGATTGAAGAAAAAGTGTGGTCGTTAGAATTATGTTTGATTTCAAACAATTTGTAAATAAGTACGTCAGTCTAGCTATACGGGTGGGGAAAATATTTCAAACAAAAATTGCCAATATTAATTAACTTCACATTAGCCACAGTTATTGAGTGTACTGAGACCTGGCTTGCATTTAATCGTTCAGGTCCATTATCTCCAAGTGGACATTTAAAGTCAGTTTTATTTCATTTCTATAACGATTTCTAATACCTGACATAAAATATTAATTTGCCTATTGATTGCCTTAGATAGTAAACTGCTAAATTTGATACAATCAGTACAATCAATGTAATATGAATCATTCGTTGAATGTACAGTAAATCAAATATGATGTCTAATGACGCCAGGCTTTGTCTGCCTTTTGGCCCTGTCTGTTCGTCCGCCACCCAATCTTTCGATTCATAAATCAAGCAAAAAACTAACATACAAGTTCGTTCAAGCTACCAATCAACCAGCCAACCAACCAACCAACCAGCCCAAACACCCACCCACCCGCCCATCCATCCATCCGTCCATCTACTGATCTGACCACCCACCCAACTGTCCCTCTGTCCGTCCGTTGGTCAGTCGGTCAGACGGTCGGTCGGTCGGTCGGTCAGTCAGTCAGTCAGTCAGTCAGTCAGTCAGTCAGTCAGTCCCTCAATCAATCAATCAATCAATCAATCAATCAATCAATCAATCAATCAATCAATCAATCAGTCAGTCAGTCAGTCAGTCAGTCAGTCAGTCAGTCAACCAACCAACCAACCAACCAACCAACCAACCAACCAACCAACGATCCATCCATCCAACCAACCAACCAACCAACCAACCAACCAACCAACCAATCAATTAATTAAGATTATTTCTACTTGACTGAAAAAGACTATTGCTACTGTCAATGTGTAATGCTAGTCTGCAACCACGAACTGTTGGAATTCATGTGACATTTTATGTCAAATGTATGGTTTATGACAATGCATATTACATGTTATAATTATCATATGTATGGTTTATGTCAATTCATATCATATTTATATCATATGTATGGTTTATGTCAATTCATATTTTATTTTATATCATTTCTATGGTTTATGACAATTCATACTACTTTTTAAATCATATATATGATTAATGTCAATTGATAGTATCTTTGAGAAATTTTGAGGAAGTAAGGTTGGGTTATTAATTACACGAACTAGGTCACCTAGCAACATACATGTCCACAAGCCTGTTGGTTACTGCATTCAGCTACATCTATTTGTCTAATACATTGTCCCCAGCTACACTGCACAATCTATTCCTTTCCATTAATGACATAGTATGATTAGATTCCTTCAATGCACACAAGAACAACGTTAGAATACTTTATTGCGTAGCCCTCGGACAGGTAAATTAGACGCCGATTGTTGCAAAATTTGTGAAAATCCCGTGGAGATATGCATCGCAGTGTACTATCCATTGTGTCGATTTCTACTTTTCTTTTAGACTGATGCCATCAGCTATACATAATATGATATGGAAAATGAACCAAGGTGGAGGAAATACACGGCTTCATTCAAAGATTGAAATCAGAGCTGGAAATGTTCATGTACATTGTACCAATTACTATGAGACAGTCCCTGTAAGCAAAGTTGGCCCAGTGTCCTCACAGCTATAGGTAAATTTAGAAATATAAAATAACTCATAGTGGTAACTGTCCAGCTTACCAGCTGCTTAACTGAATCATCAATCCTCAATATTGTTCTTCATTTTTCTTCAGCCAAGGAAACTACTCGTGACCTAAGGGTTCTCACTACTCTAGTATAAAAGCAAACACACAATCGAATTGATTATAGTATGTAGAGATGCAGATACTTATTTTGTGTGTAATCATGTTTTGCGTTTACCCTGAGCTAGAATGTGCATGAAAGAAAATCGTTTACACATGTCTAAAAGAACTAAAAGCAACCATGTGAAGTATATATATCCTTTTAGTCATAATCTCAGTCAATTCCTTTGACAAACTTGTTCACTACTATTGCTATTCACTAATTCAACACAACGCAGATATATTTGCTTATGTTAAAATCTTATTTCTCCCAACCAATAAGATGTTAACATAAGTACATTTTAATTAAATTCAGTGGAAAAATGCATCATGTACAATAACAGTAAACGTTTGGTATCATATCCTTTTGATCTTTGTTTGCGGAATGAAAGACGGTTTTTTTATTTGGCATATTGAAAGCATGTAGTCAATATGATTTTAGAGACATGTAATCAAATTTTATAATTGTCCCTTCTATCTAACCTAGGTTGCCATTTTGAATTTCTCATGATTTGCATAATTATTAGTTACCTTGCATATTCATTGGGTTTATCGTCTACAATACTGATCAAAAGTGAAAAATGCATAACACTCGTTCTCCCCATCTTACTTTCTCGGTTTAGAGTTTATGAGACGTTGTCCTTTCTATTTGTCCAAATTAAAACACTGTAACTATTGAGTTAAATATGCAAATTTATGTGTGCATAATTCTACAAACACAAACAAGGAAGCGTGATACATCGCAGGACAGCTACAATCTCAACACTCCAATAACATTAACATTGTAGTCACGTGCTGTGGCATACAGCCAGATAAGGTATCGTGCTATTACCCAAGGGTCACTGTCTATGTCATGTGCCATTATCTCTAACCGAGTACATATCGAGTTTGCACCATTAAGTGCAATAATACCGGAAAATCTCCCCATGAACATGCGCAAAGCTAATTGAATCGAGATTTGTCTTAAATAATCGAACTTTTCTTTATGTATAAGTTTCACTAAGTGCCTTTTTTCTTATACCACACATGTTATGCGAACGCAAATGTCATTTGAAAATAAGACACTTTAAGATCGGTGAACTGCAGTGAATATATCGAGTACGTTCATGGCTTTATAGTTTGATATGTTTGCTGAAGAAAACATTAACACACACCCCACCTCACCCCCACCCACACACACACACACACATTTTGTGATATGCGTGAAAATAATGGTATAATTATGCTCAGCTTCAAAATACTTTTCTTGCCATAAATGTTTAGCATTCGATTGTTTAAGACACGCTTACTTCTTACTCTAAAACAGAACACATCAAAAGATGCGTAAATCTGATGAGTCAAGAGACAGAGCCGTAGACGTGTGTGTGTTTCTCAAACAACACATGATAGTGTAAAATAAGACGGGATGCTCTTAAGAAGTTTGCATCTCAAAACACTCAAGTCGCTAGACTGTCTGCTCCGATGCCTCAGTCTTGATGTAATATTTGTTATAGAGTAACTTTGTGTCCAAGACTGTTTATGACCGTCTGTGTGTCTCAAACACCACATCTCACATCAGTATTTGACTGTTGCGGCAACCTTTCGTTACTAAAATTAGGTCACATCAAAGGCTGTGACATTCTGAAACAACATTACAGGGAGTCTTCTATTTTAAAGTCAATTGTTGCATTACACACTCAAATACGCAATTTTGGCCAAAACGTTAATCTGTCTCAAATAGCCATATATATATATATATATATATATATATATATATATATATATATATATATATATATATATATATATATATATATATATATATATATATATATATATATATATATACATATGATATATAAAGGAGTGTATTTTTCTTATTCCATAGTATAAGATTTGCAGGGAAATGAGACAAGACAGAACGAACCCGCCTTCATTATAAATAAAGTCCTTGAAATCCCTCTCTATGTCTAAATTCATGAAGGCCAATTAGAAACTTAAGGTCAAGAGAATAAGTGCATTATTCTAAAAACCCTTCCGTTTGAATAATCCCTCCGGAAACTCTTGTCATATGAACTTGTGGTGCATGAAATCATTTCTGGCATAAAGATAGGCATATATCAATTTTGTTCTAATGAGCTAAGTAACTTGCGCGTCTATAATCTGGTATCTAAGGTAATGGACATGTATTTGTACTTGTTATGCTAGTCATAGGTTAATCTCTTTGACATTGAGATACAGCACAGTGTCATTTCTATTATTCAATATTTCATAAGCGTTCCATGTTCAGGTTTTAGCTCTCCATTTCCGTATTATGTTAAAATACATGACGGATAAAACGATCACATAGCGAGAAGGGAGAGAGAGAGAGAGAGTAAATAAAGGTAAGCATACAATTACATACGTTTTAACGACACGAGGTGATTAAATTGAAATTACAATAAATATATACGATATTTTCGTGGTAAATAATATTCATCTTCCATACCTAAAGGATATTTAATTCAACTTAGCAGCTGTTGACCACACACCGTGAAATAGAAAACTTAGTATTTGCGTAGTGTAGCATTTCTTAAGCAAACGTTTTATAACGCTGTATCAACCAAATCGGTTAACATATTGTATCGACAAACGTGTGTGATACGTCAAAGAGTAAGTAAACCAGTGTAGATTCAAGTGCCATTGATCAAGTTTCATTCTTCTCGCTTGCCTTTAATTAAGTTTCTCGATATTCCTCATCTATATTAGTATGTTTCAAAGAATTTGTTACTCGCTCATTTATCTGATTAAAGTGTCGTTTTTTGTTGAAATTTTTTCAGACAAACAAGATGAATCGATCAGACATATTAATCTGTTGAGGTCTTGAGCAGGTTCTTTACAAGTATCATGGTATTTCGTTTGTGTAGACTTAAGGGAGCATGCAAAAGTAGGAACAAGATTTGGTTGGAAAAACTGCAAAGTTGGTTCTGAACAACAGAATGATCTTTTGTTCTCCTTATGTCTCCAGTGGTAAGATAGTACTAATGGGATAACCTGGCACTGAATCACGGGTCTTTAAAATGACAATGGTTACAGCAATTTACCTGATATCCTAGTATAAGTTAGTAAACTTACTAAATAATCTGCAGCTATATTTCCTTCGAGCAATTTGACCAAAAACAACACAGGGAAAAAAGACGTCAGTGATGTCCTGGTAATGTGAAGTTTGCACGTGATCATATTCGATGGTACTATGAATTCCATTCTAGTTTAATCGAATGTTTACTTATCATGGACGGCAACATTATATCAACCCCTTTGGTATTAAAATTCTCTACCATTTTGTGGTGTATCGTGCCAAATCAATACATGCTTTTAATAATTAAAGTAAATTATGAATAAAAACACACAGTGTGACTAGCTCAGCAAGCAGCTGCCACCGACGAAAAAGTTCACCTGAGCTGATGCAATGGATCAGATGTCAGGAAATACACGAGAAAAACAAAACTAACTTTAATAAATTGATCTTTATCCTTCATTTTCTATCCTCCTATGATCCATTTATAAAACACACGACGTGCAAAGCTGTGACGGTCTGGGTAGACCGCAATCTACCTGTCCACAAACAAGACTAACATTCATACTATTGAGCGAATGTAGATTTTATCAACCCCTTCCCCAGCACTTACATGTGATTCCTCTCTTCACCATTGACCTGACAAATACTACTAAAACGGCAATGTCGATTAGATTCGCCTCTGTGTCACGTCTAGATCGCTTGTTACACTTATTGATTAGTGGATATAATTAAGGACAAGTCATTTTCCATAACGATAACAACTGGAGTATACTGTAGTCTAAGTTGAGGAATAAAACCTAAGATATAAGTAATTGCCCTTCTTAAATAACTGATTAGTTTTTTTGTTTAGCACAAAATCTGTCACCATAAAGCCACATGAAATACTGCCCAATAAAAGCAAATGTCTATGACAGTGTGTGAGACATCAGAGAAGGGTTTAACTTCAATCCTACAATAACACCGGCATATTCTAATTGAAACGGTTAAATATTCTAAATCACTTTGGCTTGTGAAAATGTTTAACGAGGAAATTAGATCATACTTCAACATCGATCTGAAGTGTTATTTTCAAAAGATTTGTTTGTCTGCCTCTCGGTCAGTTGCCTTGATTGCCTGTGGGTGTCTGGTCAGTCAATTTATATGTCTGTCTGTCTGTCTGTCTGTCTGTCTGTCTGTCTGTCTGTCTGTTTGTTTGTTTACTAGGAAACGTCTTTATGCCTAGATCTATTTGCCACTTCTGAGCTAAGCAATACTATTTCTTTCACAGCATGTATTCGAAAGTCAAATCATACGTGTTCCGAGAGTGATATTGGCGTTCAGACTTCTGAACATTATGTATTACTCTAGTGTTTCCATTTTCAATAGATTTAAATTTGTTTGAAATTCATGTAACACCCCATCTGTATTTATTGGACAAATGTGTTTCAACCTAACATGTTTGGTTACTTCTCGTAACGCCAAATCTTCCCATAAATCTAGTATTTAATGCCATTAGGGCTTATAGCTCCATGTCCCAGGTGGTCTGAACCATGTTACAATTATCGCATAATGCGCTCTTTTCTTTAAAAGGATTATACAGGATTTGAGCTACTCACAGTCGACTCGTTAATGATTTGCTTCTCTCAAAATTAACAATTGTCATGCTTCTTTTGCGTGATGGATATTAGCACTCCTTCCGTATATACAAACGCAGTTATCTGCTATAAATCTGCAAAGGTAACCATATTTGTGCGACTTTGTCTGTAGGATTTGTACCTCTTGATGTTGAAAGGTCAAAAGATGAGCTAACCTATAGGTGCAGATAAGCAATGAAATCTATTCTTTTTCGTTATGTGATACACGTGTCAAACGCAAATTAGAATCAACAGATAATACCCTTACTGCAAGGTCGATATTAAAAACATGTTCCTATAGAATTTACTGTGATTAGTCCAACTTCACGAACATATATTTGGCGGCCTTAGCCTCCGTTGTCGTTTCTATGGGTTTAGCTAGTAGAAACTATCCGGCGTGTTTCGCGAGATTTACTCCAAATCTTTCACAAGTTCTATCTTGCACAGATTAACTGTTGATAAAGCCTACAGCGTCGTTTTTGGCTCCATAAAATGCAGACACAGTGAAGTAGATCATGTACGTAAATCCGTCGCAAAAACGAATCAAACTTCAGACCATTCACAAATGAACTAGTCACTAAATACACAGAGCAAGTATTAAACTATTCATCGTTTAAATATCAATTTAGTGACGTTGTCCTTGACTTCATAGCGATGGAAGGAATCATAGTAATGGAAGGAATCGCAATTGAAATTCAACAGTTATTCAGGTTCTGGGGCCGATCTATATCTGCACTTCATTTTGATTCCAAAGTGCAGTTTGTTTTACCGTATTGTTATAAGTTTCGTTGCAAATTTCAATGTACTGGTAGAATATATTAGCAATAAACCACCCCCTGGGTAGGGTATACCCCTTGGTTTTGACTTGTTGACTCCACATATGCATTCGCTGATACTCATGCGTATGTATATGTCGTCAACTGTTCAAAACCTTTGGGGTATACCATCCCCAGGAGGTGGTATATTGCTTAAGTAGTGCTCATATCAATTTAACGAATACCAGTGATGATTGAACTAAACCCCAGGCCCCTCAAGTATTTATGGACATAGGAAAACTACATTTAAGTTTGGTACTTGGTGAGTTAGCTTTGTTTATCATCGAGTCATTGCTGCATATTCAACCATATGTAATAACTCATAGAACGTTTAATCAGGAATTCATGGATGTCTAGAAAGCTGGGTGACTGTCAGTTAAAAAAACACATATGAAAAGCTTGCATAGTCCCCAGGCCTCTTTATGCATATATAACCATCCTGTCCACACTGTGTTGACCCAGATCTGATTTGTAGAATATGGGGCCCCATTTAAAAACTGTGCAATGTTGGATACAGATCCCACTTCAATTGACCAATCTTCACTAACATTATGAGGGAATACATTTAATGATATAATATTTGTTATATGAAAAGTAGCAACTGTCAATATGTATCATTATTGAATGCAATCAACCGTTTGGAAATAGCGTGATACAAAATGTATATAAGATGACAGTAATGTTTTACGACTATCATTTCCACTTTGACAATGTACATATTCTTTTATCCTCGTCAATTCCTCACATCCTGAAATAATATTTTGCCTAGTGACGCTAAAAGTACTGAAACTGCGTCAGAGTAAACTATTTGGCTTCAGATAAGTAAGCTTACTATCAAGTAAGCTTACTGCAATTCGCAAACTTTAATCTCAGTATGAAACACACACACACACACACACATACACAGACACACACATACACACATACACCTACACACACTTTTAATATTTCATATCTCGAGATTCTGTGATATTCTCACATTTACTCCCAGTCAGTGTTTCGCTGTAAATAGCATTCATATTGGTTCTGGAAAGTGAGTTGCTGATTTTTCATCACTTATTAGATATGCGTACACATTTATTCTAAAGCAGCAGTAAGACCTCCATATGGCAAGGCTGAAGATTCTTATAAAGATACCATATACGGAGGCACATATTGAAAAGATGATGGAGCGTATCAACCAACGTCTGCACACCTTGGCTTTATAACTAAACGGAAGCTTCTATCGAACATCAGTAAAACGTGATAATGGCCGAGTGGAGTATAAAAATCACGTTTTCACACAATTATAATATAACCTTAAATATGGAATCGTGCCAATGTGTTTTCAAGTCGCTATTCCATTCTAAACGTGATTAATTTTTATATCATTTCGACCTCGGCTTTCTATCAGGATGACCTAAAGAGATCCTTCATACATTTATGATATTGAAAATGCCACCATCTAAACATTGTAAACGATATACATGATTACACATTTCGGAACGATGTGATTGCAATCACCCAAGGTGTGTTAGATTTGAAATAACGTTGTGAAATTAAGAGCATATATCGTGTAGGGACAGACAGACAGACAGACAGACAGACAGACAGACAGACAGACAGACAGACAGACAGACAGACAGACAGACAGACAGACAGGCAGGCAGACAGGCAGGCAGACAGACAGACAGACAGACAGACAGACAGACAGACAGACACTGTTGACAAACACAATCTACAATTTCAAGTACATTTGACTCTGTCATTTGCGTGTTAACATTTCCATCTTTTCACCGACGTTCTCATTGCTATTTAAAAAGACTGAACAGCTACACACGTCACACACACACACACACACACACATACATACATACATACATACATACATACATACATACATACATACATACATACATACATACACACACACACATACACATTGCAGTTTGCTATCATATTCATATCAAGAAAGATATAATTATCAATAAATATTCATACGGTTACTTTTTATAGCAGATATAACAACCCATCAATGACATAGATACCCAAGAAGGCAAAGGAAAAAAGCAAGAACTTCTTCCACCTACGGGTATTGCTATTTTTCTAATCTTGGGCATCATGTGCATCCGATGCAGCACACATGTAACATTTGGAATGTTTAAAAAAAAATAATTGTGCTGAGGATGTCAACTATATCTGACCTGCTGGATTAGTGTGATGATTTCAATAATTGAATGACCAATTAATTATTGATATCATAATGTAACAGCTACATACTACATTGGATATGACACTTCGGAGTATGTATACTGCTAACAGTATTTCAGCATGTTGAAATGTCACAGCTTTGGAGAAAAGGACGGCTTTGAAAGGTGAACAAACTGAATATCAGCACTACGAAATATAAACCTGTTGCCGGTTCCAAGATGCATTGCGCGTCTCTCCATACAATTTTCGTGTATTGTGTATGCGCTGAGGGGTTTGCACGCGCTACTCAGGGGGATGGTTGTCACTTGATCGTACCCTGGGTTCACCTGTAAAATCACTGTCTGTCATTGATGGCGTTTAGTCTTTGTTCTAAGAAAATCACTTTTAATCTTTGTTCTAAGAAAATCACCTCAAAAAGGTCAACATGTGTTTCCATAATTTCCTGATGAAAATCTTATTTCAAATGTAATAAAGTCCAAACAAGACTAAATGTAACAACATAAGCGACATCATCTCGCGCAATGCATCTTGGAACCAAAAAATCGACTACACAAACATACTCAAGTGTCAATTCACGGAAGTATGACATATGACAGATTTTAATAGCCATACGATATCATTATATATATAATATGACAAATAGCCAGAAGGAGTGAAACTATTAAGGAACGGCACATCAATTATGTAAACCTTTGTTAGAAATCAAACCATTTGTTGATGGTTAAGATGTCATATTGCCTGCGGTAACAAAAGATGCAGACCAAACAAACAAACAAACAGACAGACAGACAGACAGACAGACAGACAGACAGACAGACAGACAAAGATATCACAACCTTCTCTAACAGAAGGCAAAAACACGCCTGTGTACATGCACACAAAGGAACACAGAGATGCAGAAATGTATGTTTATTTTATACAAATATTATCCTCAGTAATTAGTGAAAAGGCAATTATACTAATAACTGTTTCCAGTTTCGAGTTTGATGTATTTTGAGATTTATACAAGTTAACGACACACTGCGAAATGTTACAAAGGGTTAGTAATTATATTTCTGCATTGTTGTCTGTCTGTGTCGTCTCGGAAATGAGTTATACGTTAACACCACCATTAAATTCTATTCAATACTGTGTGAGGTAAGCTGGGAGAACAAAAAGGGTATAAAAATAAGATTATGTTTGACCTTTTCTGATTTTGAAAATATTGCTTGGAATAATTTGACGGGGAAATGGCAAACGGTAGCAAACAATTATTAAGTCGTAGCCGTTTTGATGGAAATAATATTTGGCAGTTTATTTTCACATGTAAGGGCAGGTTGAGGTGAGTGCAAGAAGCGAAATTACTTGTAATATCTATAAACCAATGATTCAACCGTATCTGTTATTAGTAATACTGTTGCAGGCTTCTACTCCTGCCAATCTTATACGTAGGTTCTACGTGCTAAGCTCATACCCGTTATCGAATTGATCATCGTGATTGTGAGTTGGAATCCCATATGACTTGTTAATCACGATTACTGTCAACCAACCAGTTAGATAAGAATATCAACTACCTTACATCTCAATTTCAACATTGTTATGGCTTGAAAACTTCCATCATCATTTATCATTTATGTGCACTACACCAAATAATGATGTCATTAAAAGTCACGACATAAAAAGCTGAATTTATTTCAAACTTATTTTTTTTATTTGTATGACTGTAAACTAATCAAATCCATGATTGATATTACGAGTACTAAACTTACAGCTATTGATGTAAGACAATGGTTAAAGACAGATACTATACATTCCAAACTCACGTGTGCAAAGTTACGAGTTATCTCCATAAATTATTGTACTAAATTATTATTTCTCATAAAGCATTGGTTACAGTACTAGTACCTCCCAATACATGTATTGCTGCAGGTATTTTTGCCAACGTTTTCTGTCTTTATGAATGTGTAGGTATACGTACTGGTTCTCATAAATAACAAGAGAATTATTGGAGTTCTTGACAGACAATGCGTTCTGCTTGTGAGGTCTGTGGCGTTTTGGAAATTTTCAACTCGGTGAATTTAATTTCAGCGTATTTTTGCTTAATATATTGCCAGTATGTGACATTGCAAATAAAAAGGCACGGCATTAATGTGTGACATCTAACGATTTACAATACTCTATTCTTGAAAGAATACATGGCAATGATATCAATCGAATTCCAGCCTACTAATCAGCTCATCTGCTAATATACTGAAGGCAGAATTTGCCTCGTCGATCAATTTGCCTTCAAGTAAGAATACTTCAAATCTCAAATTTTGCCATATTATTAAAGCTTGTTCCTGTTTCTTTTGCAATAATAATAAAACTCACGAATTCAACGATCTCTTTCAAGGTAATCGCCAATCTTTTATTTTCTAAATTGGCTTAATTATATATTTTTAAAGAAATATTTGTTTGCAGGGGTACAAAACAGATCCCATTAGAAGTAAAATCGTTTTGAAGGATGAGAACTAAAATGCTTCAAGTTCAACCTCCATCCCCAAAGTAAAAGAATTACAAGTTTTTTCAAATCCTACATTGATCTATTGATATCACCTCTCAGAGCAACAGTCTGAGATTTATATATCCGATTGACATTCTACGTAAATTACCTTTTCAATTAAGTAGATATAAATGATCTTAATCATTCAGGTATGAAGTTAATTATAATGTATACTCTGCTATTAGGCGTAAAAAAATGTGTGGTTCCGATTATATTTAATTTTAAAATAGGTGCGTTGGGTAGATTTTTTATTTTGTTTTATCATATTTTTTTTTTCTGTGTGAGTATCTAGTTCAGGTTTCCCATTGTTCCAAATGGTCTCTGTGTTGTTTATTTCTTCCTATCAGATGTACAGCCATTACAGATGGAAATTGTGTTTTTTAAGTTGATGTCAGTTTCCGCACCCACTATTTCTTGCGAGACTTCACACGATTTTCGCGATTTTATTATTATTATTCTCGAATACGTAAAAAAAAAAGTTTAGGGTCGGTGTGAAAAACTAGGTGAGGTCGGGTAACCGGAAACAAACACCTTCTTTTATTTGGCCTTAACGTGAGTTCAGTATCACTTTCTGTCCTGACGTATATAAAATACCCCCGACAATTTATTACCCATATGTTCTCTCTGTTCTACTTTCACCATGTGTAATTCGTTATATGAAATGCAAAATCCAAATGTAGGTGTAAATGTGAGGGGTCACCGTGGAATGGAAAGCGGTAGACGTATGCAAAGAAGATACGCTTGTCATCAACTATTGCAATCATAAACAAAGATTGGAATTATGCTTTACAAACATGTGTTCTTCAGTTACATGTATCGTTATTCTAATCAGGTTATTGAAGGGTAAAGATAACAATATTGCATTAATGTACGTAATGAATTGTCAGAGTCCAAATATTGTGTCTATTAGGCAATAATCTATCTTATCTTTTAGACATATAGTCATTAATGCAAACACGACTCTGTAATGTAAAACCCACAACACATTCTTTAGTTTTCATGGCGCAAAAATTCGCCCCCAATTTATATTTTAACGTTTTAATAAGCCCAGACGTAATTGGGGTGAGGTTCAAACTCTATGTTATGGGATCAGGGATATTTCATTATTTAATGTATGCATTGAACATGTATTGAATACTGTATTTCCCAACATTGCAAAAAATAAAAGTGGCATGCAAAACAGTTCTTAAAAAAGTAGATGCTGCTGCTTTCCAGTGTTGTATGTTACCAGGTTTATCGAAATATGCCACAATGAATTTATGTTTGATGTTTTTATTATTGAGAGCACCTTTTAAGCAATGGAATGGAAAATTGAAGTAATTTGAATCGAAAACTAAGGTTGCGCAGAGGCGATGTTCAATTACAACACGTCATGTAGCATCAACCTTAGAGTGAGTTACAGTGTGGGTTGCAACTATCATAAATGAATTTTACTAATAGGTTATAAATTCCACAAAAATACATTTTCCGCCATTGTACCATAAGGAGTCCGTGAATGTCCGTGAATCTTGGGAAATAGGTAATTGGGCAACGTACTTTGAAAGCTTACGTAATGCTGTGCAGTTTCCATTTACCAATTGTTTGATAGTTCTGAAAACAAATAACCCTAGACTGTGATCTTAATTTTCGACATTTGCAAAACAAGTAACCCAAAGCTTATTGAAAGTAAAACCAGGGAAGGGGCTTCAATTTCTGATTCAAAAGGCAGCGAGTAAACATGGAAGGTAGATCCACACAAGGGGTCTATTAGTATATATTGTAGTAAATTCTTCCGTACTCTACGCATCATAATATGTTTGTCAGCTCTTTCAGAAATTTGCATTCGACAATATTGTGGGATACAACAAAGTACAACCGTTAATTGCAGACAGTCATGTGGCTTTGCGATATGCAAGAAAGCAATGACAATTTGTTTAAAAAATTAAAATAAATAAAGGTGGCATTTATCATCCTCTAACACGTAAAGAATAGCACTAACACAAACGTGATATATCGAAGAAGGAAGTACAAATGACAGGGAGTTATATGCCTCAATAAACAAACAAATTAAAATTATATAAAAAAAATTATTTAAAAAACAAAAACAAAAAATTTGCTATGCACTTAAATAATCCGATAACATTTTAAATTAAGTAATAGTGAAATATCAGTATAGTAATCTATCATGATAAAGTGCAAACCATAAATAAAATACGATTTGCTATCTCCAGTGTAATAATATCTAATGCCAAACATAGGTACTAAGCGTGAATGATATATCGCTCAAATACCTGCAAATGTCAAAGGCAAATGGGAAAGTAATACAAGGTGTCCGAAGATCATTATGTAGTAAAGGATAAATCTTATCGTCCCCACTTGTGTCATTCTTATATAGCTCATTACGTGTGTGTAAAGGATAAAATGAGGTAACGTAATTGTATTTTGTTTTTAATACTGACTTGATGATGCTCTGTTAACAGGGTGAAAGCTAGTCAGAACTGTTGGAAACCCTTTGAGTTGAGTTTTGTTGAGACCATCCAGTTTTTCATTTGTGTTTTTGTTGTTACATATTACATACATGTATAATGTATTATACCACGTGACAACTTTCGTTTGAAATTTCAATACCTATAGACTCATTCACATCACAAGACATATTCCTTATTTGGGTATTCTGTATGCTAATATGATTAATTCAAAAAGTTAATATTTCAAAAAAAATAACGTAACTTACTGCAAGGCAATTCACGATCATATTGGAAATATGAAATTTAAACAAATTATAATTTCGATTCAGGTTTCAAATTTGATGTAAGTGCCCGGATGACATTTACCTGCCATCCATATATTACTCTATATTAGTGTAATACTACCCCATGGTGTCATAAAAACAGGTATCGCTTTTAAATCTCAACATGGGGATTGTTGCAAAAAAAAGGAACAAAAGTGTTCCTTTATATCGTAAGACCTCCTAGAGTAATAATTGTGTATTTGTTGGCAAAAACGTTTGAGAGGTGCACAAATAGCAATTATACATCAGCTGGATGATTGGTATCTGCATGAAATTGCTTAGGATATAAGGTGTTTTTCCATGTTTTCAAAAAACGCATAACACCAGGACAGAATTCATTATAAACGAAAAATGAAACAGTTCTAAATTGAGTCTGCTATTATCTCAAAAGGGGTGACATTTCAGAGTGTCAGCAATTTCTCAACCACAAGAGATCATTATATCCATATTTGCAAGCATGTGCAGCCATAAGGTATTGAAACTCAGTTCAAGGTTATTGACATAAAAAAAGAACCACACGTATGTTACATGTAGCTATGTTGGAAATAGCGTTTTATTTTTTTATTGAAGAAGAAAATGAAAGGTCGTACACACATATCAAACTATACTATATGTAAATGATAAGAACCCAATTTGTATTATCGCATACCGAAATATCTTAGTCGCTTCAAAAGGTTATGTATTAGATTGAACATGTGGTAATCCACTTAACTGATTTAATATAGGAATTTCGGAATTCGACAAAGATAAATGTTAACGATTGAAAGTTAAAGCATTGAACGAAAATAGATCTTCATACATGATAATATACGAGGATATAGACATAAAATACTTGTTAATTCTAGTACATGCTATCATGCCAATGTTTTGACGTGTATTGTTGACGTTTACAGCAACTGCCATTTCAAAGGTGTTTGAAGCAGGCAGTCAAAATCAGCTTTTGTCTAAGTACTGGTAAATAAATCTCTGCATTTCGCTGAATAAAACCACGATATTCTTCAAAGAAATGGAATGTATCATAAAGGAGTAGTTTTCACTGATTTAATAATGGCAAAATATCCTATTAATCTTTTATAGTTCACCCGAATTTAAAGATGGTATTAAAAGCTGAAAGTAAAATCTTTTCCTGACTAGAGAAGTTAAATGGCTTATGTAGAAAGCTGGCGATATATTTTCTTCTAATATTTATGTCGTCTTACAAATTTCCGTCATCCGTGCCCTTTCCCTAGTCATTTTCTTTTGCCGGAAGAGAGTTTATTCAAATACTCTGAGGGCTACTCCCATGCGTATATTAACAATTTACACACAATTCCCCCCCCCCCCGAAAACGCTGTGTGTACTATGTTAATAAATGACTTTGTTCACAAAAGGACCGACAAACAGGTGACACAGACTTCACAGAAGGAAATGAATCTGTTAAAGTCACAAGTGTAGACAAGGTTGATGACCTAATTAACATCCAATGAAACTTAAAGCATCACCAACATGTCCAAAAATCATGGCCACTCATGATAATCTATCGACTGGAAGTGATAGCAGGTCGACAGTTATTGAGGATCCAACAGACATCTTTATTAGACAGTTTACGTACGAATTTATAACTTTCAGGAGTGATTCCTTGGTGATCATTTGTAGGCAAGAGGTATGCATCTGATTCACTGAGTGTGTTGGAGCTAAATAAGAGTTGAAATATCGTCAACAAGCGTGACCGAAAGCATCGATCAAGTTAAGTTAATTGGAAGGGGATCTACCCATTTGAAAATGGGTAAATTAACGGTGTTCTTTGAAATTGTCAGTATCTTTGTTAACAGTTTATATAGTATGGAGTGAGTGAGTAAATGAGTAGGTGGGTGGGCGAGTGTTTGCTTGGGTCGGTGGGTGGGTGGGGGGGAGTGAGTGAGTGAGTGAGTGAGTGAGTGAGTGAGTGAGTGAGTGAGTGGGTGGGTGGGTGGGTGGGTGAGTGTGTTTGTGAGAGTGAGTGAGTGAGTGAGTGAGTGAGTGAGTGAGTGAGTGAGTGAGTGAGTGAGTGAGTGAGTGAGTGAGTGAGTGAGTGAGTGACTGACTGGCTGGGGCCTGGGGGTGAGTGAGTCAGTGAGATCATTTTTGTTTCTCTAAACATCCTTAATAAAGAGATGAGCTACATCAACACAAATTCAAGGACATCAAATCACAGTAAATCAAAGACTTGTTCAGATTTGACATAAGCGTAAAATTCGAAGCTAGTGCTCAAGACACATAGTAAAAGCAATAACTAATAAATATTTGTGCAGGCTGTTGCTCATTGTGAACTATAGTTCTTAATATATCCTCTAAAGTCCTGGTTATGAAGTCAGTTCGTTAAAATGTGCTACCCAAAAATTATCTTTACTATAGATGTATGGCGACACGGTGTCGTTAAATGGATTAGAAGGTCGTTAGCAATGACCTAACAATTGGAGCATGCTTGCCCTGGAGTGGCTTTGGATTTTGTAAACAGATCATGTGTGTCTTGAGGAGTTCTGTTCCGCTAAAGATGGGAATTGGCGCTAACGTTTTGTGTCGCTGAGAAAAGAGGAGCATATCTCTACTTTCAAATGTATTTCTCCAAAGGTTCTACTCTTTCTCATGAATAGCTTCTTTTACGATTTTTTTCCAATTGTCTTTGGAAGGAAAGTAACCAGTGGCGCAGAATTCATCAAGAAAACATAACAGGTAGCAAGTATATCTATAATATCAGGAACTAAACCCCAAATATTTCGTACCTAACGAGGTGGGTGTGAAATCAAAAGAGATTGTCATAATTACATATGGTTTCGAAAAGCCTCCGTTTATAATTGCAAATATTAGCCTTAAGCTTATTTGATGGTAATTCGGAGTACTGGTGAGAAAACCATGTATGCAAGTATCTTTCAAACTTTATTTGCCAATGCTAACTGTGTATGCACTCGGTTACTCGAGCAGTGTGTTTATTTGGTTACTGTACATTCATTATATTACTTGTGTGGTCATTAGCTTATTGTTACCTAGCATTGTACACATTAGATTACTGTGCTAGTGTATGTGTTCGGTTACTGTGTATTCATTTACTTACTGTGTTTTCATTGGGTAACTGTTGTTTAGCAGTATATTCAATAGTTTACTGTGTATCTATTTGGTAACTGTAGCAGTGTATGTATTCGGCTAAATGTGTCTTATATTTCTGGGTATTCATTTGGCTACTGTATAAGTATTTGCATTTGCTGGTGACTGTGATAGTGTATTCATTTGGTGACTTTGATAGCGTATTCATTTGGTGACTAAGATAGTGTATGTATTTGGTGACTGCATCAAGTAGTCATTCAGATTATGTGCTTTTTGGGTTGATCTGTTGATGGAGAAATGGTTGAATCGTGAATTACTTTGGATACCTGAACATGATATGAGGCATATAACGCTGTCATTACTGCCCACATATTACTTTTGATACAGGCAAACATAATATTTATTTAAAACACATTCCTTAACTATACAATTTATAAAATCACTGACACACGAAGATTCTACGCCGAGACGTGCCCACAACTTCACAATCTATATATGGAAACGAGTCTTTACATGTACACATATATGCTTGTAAAAGAATCACAGACTGTGTAATATAAGATGACATATTGGCACGTACTGTCCATACGCCCAATTAAATACAACATCTTGGTGTCATTTCAATTTTTCAAATAAAAAATCAAAATGATGGACAATGAACAGTGAGAGAAAGAGAGCTTTAGTGCATAATTTTCAGACTCAAATCGTTTCACGTTTCGGTTGATCCCCTGATCAAACACTAGTCGTGAGAGGTCAAGCAGGACATATTCGTGGTACAAATATAGTAGATATGCTGCTCAAGAGCATTCCCTCGTAGAAAGTGAAGCAGTTGGCATTTGGGGTAAATTCAATTGCAAAATTTGTTACTCACACGCACTCAAGCATACGGATCAAGTGGGGCATCTTGATCATGTACAAATCCTATGATAAAATGAATTAACTTTTAATCTGGCGTGAAGTTGGGATTTAAATGAGACACGCATTGAATATTAAATTCATTCTGAAACACGTATTTATGACGACTTTATGTATTGGGGATGTGACTGTTTTGACATTTCATTACAGATCGTTACAACGCACCAATCGTTCAAATATGTTTGTATAGAATGTGTGCAATTTTGAAATACAAAAGTGTATGTGATTTGATATACACGAACTGTGATATTACTCCCCCAGCTCCGATAATCAACGTTACTACAGTTTCGTTTGATAACGTCTGTACATGTGCACCCTTGTGTGATTGCAGGGGCTATTGAAGGATGGTTGAAGTAGAACGGGTTAGCACGGTAGGATTAAAACTCAACATGTTTTGGTGATTCCATACTGAGATAACCACCGGAAGACGTGTGAGTAGGTTGCGTCGCCATCGTGCTTCAAGGAACCGCATCCATGTCATCATCTGTCTGTCTACTTTGATAATCTGCATGAGGAAGAACAGAATCCGTTCCATAAATACATAATGAATCAGAATCGCCACAACGTCTCAATGTTTTGAAGATTAAGAAAGATCTTAATCACTAAGTCTTTTTGAATCACTCCTGTTACTAAGTTTTAAATATGTGTGAAAATGTACAGATTAAGCTTGTAAAACAATTGTAACCGTTACAAAAACACCAGCTTTGAATTCTTCGTTCACGTAAATTCTTCGAAGAATTGAATACCCTGGGCCTAAAAAAATTGTTTGGTTCCGGTTACCCGACCCCCACCTAGTTCTTCACTGCAGACCCTAATTTATATTTTACATACATATTCGAGAAAAA
>NC_135556.1:21490222-21505222 GCF_964340395.1 Glandiceps talaboti | reverse complement strand
ATCACTTATATTAGCATCGATCATTGCCCCCTCCTTCCCTCCCTCCCTCCCTCATTGATGAGTTGGTGCACGAACGTACGCGTGATGTTCAAGTCCAGCATTATTTAGTCATTCGAGCGACTATATGGATATGTGATAATGGTTAAGAAATTGCATAATAACAATGAAGTTATTCTGTATTGTTGCATCAAAAAACGTAATTCGCATCAATATACATGTATGAGCGGTAATATAATGTGTTGAAATGTACACGTGTTTGGAACTCTGAGCAGCTATACACAGAAAACTGTACGTCTTTTTCACATAGTTATTACTTGAAATGGGAGTAGTTTGAGAAATCATACCCTCGATATAGATTTCGCCAAAGACAAAGTTGAAGTATTGCAGGTTACAGGTCAACTGGAGAAATTGGCACATTGATTTGATAAATAGGTAAATAACAGCACATACTCTACCATTTTTTAAAAACAAATCCGATATTCAATTCAATGAGAACATTAATGTATATGTTGCAACATAAGTAACATGAAGTATGTTAACTGATAAATGCAAAAAAAAAGACTTAAATAAAAAGATCAAATTCGCAAATCTACCCCAACTTCTAATAAATCACGTTCGTAATATTTGAATATAATTGGATACTACATGTATAATACTTTAGTTATATAGCATGACTGCTTTCACTGCTGAACAAGTATAAAGGTAGTAAACTTTCTATCTGCACAGACAACGTAAATAGTTCAATAGGTAGCTATTAGCGAAAATAATATCAGGCCACTAAAAACAACGAAATAACTATTTCATTGTTATCAAAGATTTTTTTTAATGGACGTATTAGATGTAAATTACCGCGACCGGAGGCTTTTCGTGGTGAGCACGTTACAAGAAGCGGAAATGTCCCTATTATAGAGCTTGTTAGTCGATACAAATCCCTTCACTGCAGTCTTACAATACTCCAAATAACAGTATAGCTACCAGCATTTCTCTTCTATTCGTTTCTTTGTCAAGATAACATTAAGTAGCTGGTTTTATTGCTAATACGGAAGTGTAGGCTGCTATAAATCGCGACTACACGAGTGAAATTTAAAAAAAAATTAAAACGAAGACTAATATAAGGTCTGAAATGTCTATACGATCTTTCAAACATTCAGGCACTGCTTCATGAACCATGATGTAATGGTTCAAACAAAGGCTTTGTACCATTTCTCTCAACAACCAACTCTTCAAAGATTACATTCACCGATAGAAAATCTCAAATTGGAAAACAGAATCACGCCTTTATTGAAAACGTTTCAACAGGATTGAAAGAGGAATAGAATGTATTTATCATTTCATTCCTTTCAAAACAACGTACGTGCGTATTTGATATTAATAACATAGGACTGACTACAATTATTTACTGTGGATTGTAATAATCCGTTCGGTTAAAACCCAACCTAACTAGTTGTTTTGAAGGAACAATTTTATCCGCCTGGCAGTAACACGCGAAAACATTTCGACTTAACAGACAGGTCAAGAACTGCTTTTAAAGTTGTAAAGATTAGTGGCAACTTAATAACCGAGTTTCGTGTTTTGTGTATTCATGTGACGTTTTTAGCTTAATAGCTTGCTAAATACTTCGTTCAAATAGTTATTGAACAGGGAAAATAAACGGTTCAAAGATACACTTTGCTTGTTAACTTTACCTTCTATCCATTAACGAAAGACTCTAATGGCCAAGACGTTTACCCCTGCTGACTTTGGCGACAGCCAGCTCTTCACCATGTCTCCCTATACTTTCTATGATTAAGTGGTTTTTATGAAAGGAGTTATTGCAGCTATATATATCTTCCTTCCTCGGCCTTTGTCAACAGTACAATATTCATTGTTCTGACTCTAAGAACTATTTTCATGTTTAATACGAGCCTAAACCATTTGAATATGCCTAGCACTCAATAATCTGCGAATGTTAACAGAAATGTCGGCATGGTAACCGTCTTAGACGATAATTCTAATTTCAGTGTTTTACAAGCTGTTAAAGTGGTACATGCTTCTGGGCACTTCTTTTCAATTGCAAACACTTACCGGAATGACATAATACAACATGTTTATGGCGTTTTGTGTATGTATGTTTAACAATAAATCGTCAAAGTCCTTACATAGGGTTAGCTTTGATTTACAGGATACCGACAGATGGCGAGGGCAAATCTGTATTATCAATGTCTCACTTTCAAATAGGCCTAGCGAACAGCATATTTTCTGACAGAAATTTGTCAACTACTTTTAGATTTCCACGTATTAGTTATAAACAGTTGTGACAGGATATCGCATTACCTTTCAGACTAAAGTTTTGTCTGAAAGGTCATTGGTCGTCAAGCATAGCATCACTTACCCTTTCACCAGTCATAAGTTATCATGTAGCTGCAGGAATGATCCTAAAATGCACCTGGAATACTGAAATGCATAGAAAAACAATATTGAGACGAATTCAGTGCTAAACTTCGAACATTTTAGTACTAGTTTTTTATGGAGAATTTATTTTTAGCTCTTGTGGCGTCATGGCTATCCTACACAGAACGATTGAATATATTATTGCAGGAATCTGAAGATTTTTCAGAAATAGCTTGGATTATTACAGAAACGATACAATGACAGAGTGGGCACAATTATATAACATTTATTCCGTGCAACAATTTAATCCAAAATCTAAAAATATTGTGGAATATACTTTGGGCAAGTTTCATCTCGATAACAAGACCAACGAGAAGATGGGAATAGTAAAGAAACCCTAGTTTTATGTCTCAAATGTCAAAATGTCAGAGTTCAATCTCCTTGTTGTGTGTTTCATGACAAGTCGCTTACGTCACCGCATGTGGCGTCGACGTCATCTCCGCTTAAAAGCCTTTATTTACTACAAAATATTGTATGCCGCGAAACGTTCGTGTGATGTATACAAGGAGACTGTTTTTATTCAACTTATCACCTCTAATACGTATTATGTCTATGTAGAGCATGCCCAAGGTAATGCGTGTTTATAAAGTTCGACTTGTAGCTATATGAAATTGACTGTAAAGCAATGTATGTTGTAATTGTGTGATCTGTTCATAGCGTAATACTTTTAACAGATTCGAAGTACAGACAGGGTTAGGCATTTTAACAAACAAAATTAATTCAAAATAACGCATGGCTACTATTGTTACAGTTACTATGATTCTCGCTACTCTGTCTTCTGTCAAAGTATTGTTAGGCAAGATTATTCATTGTTATATTAACAGTTAGCACATTTTCCACTTTTTTTAATTCGTATGCTTGGATCTTTTCTGTACTGAAATGCTCCATATATATTGGAAATATAGTGTTATCTAATACAAGGCTAACTCGGCACAAAGATGAAAAGACAAGAATGTACAGTTCACCTCCTGTTGAGAAAATCGCTGTTGTTTTTCTTAATCATAGTGAAATTCTGCCAAGTCGAGTGTCTCCTCTGAATAGTTATTATGTAAAATGTGTGATAAGAGAGTGGTTGGCCTAGGATTGTTGACCTTAAACCCTGCTGATGTTAAAGCTTAGACTGTGACAACGGTTTATGCACTCTCGTCTCATGTGAGTAAAAACAGAGAGAGATGCATATTAAACCACGTTCACACCTTCTTCATCAAAGCCGTGCCACCGTTTACAGCATTTCGATTCGCACGTCCTGTAAAACATCCGTGTCATACACGGAAGAAGAAGAAAGTAGAATGAGCAACATAGATTCAGAGTTGCTTACAGTACAGTTTTAGCGTTTTTGGTTGAAATCCACAAACAAAATCAAGACAATCAAATTGGATTAACTCGAGAAAAGAGTTTTGATTAATGGTTACAAAATTTAATGAACTGCAAAGTGTCTAAGAACAATACAGTTTAGAATATTTGTAATTTTAGAAACAGTTATTAATACACAATGACGTTCCTAGATTCCCATTGACATGCAAATTTATTTAAATTACCGTTAACATTAATAGATTGAACTTTAAGAGATGTTATATTCTCTCTCCTGAAAATAATGATAGTTCAAAGTACACTGACATGCCACAAGCTGTTTTGGTAATGTAATTTAATATCAATCATGACAGGTGCCTTTAGTAAAATATACTGTAGAGATGTAATTCGACTATCTATCGAGTTGTACGTGTGAATTGTGTATCAAACATGAAAACGATATAGTATATGCATTAATCTACTCTGTTAACATGCATTTACGGTTCACATTTCATCTTGAAATATGTATGAATACACGTGCTGTGCAGGATCTTGTAACTTAGAACTTCTTCCGATAGAACTAATATATACATATATATAACTAATATATATATATATATATATATATATATATATATATATATAGAGAGAGAGAGAGAGAGAGAGAGAGAATGAGAGAGATAGAGAGAGACTTAATTCAAAAGAATAAGGATGTAATTAGTCGTTACTCAGAATTAAGTCTATAATGCCCTGCTACTAATATTTGCATCGAGCACTGTTCTCTCCAGTGAGACACTCATATTCGTATGCATATATATATATATATATATATATATATATATATATATATATATATATATATATATATATATATATATATATATATATATATATATATATACACATTGTATATAAATATTTTTACACGAGCAGAAATCACATTTAAACAGAAAAAGAAAATTCTTGAAGTATGATCACCCATGAACAATGTTTTTAGAATACATAATATACGTTTATTACTCAAACCTGTTATAACTAACATAGAATTTCTGGGGGACGAGAAGTTGAGAAGATGACAAATTTATTTAATCGTATGGAATTAGACGGCGGTAACCCTATAACAGACTACATATACATCTTATTGGTGTGTATATATATTCCATTACATTAGGCAATACTGTATTTTACATTTCTAAAGACATTCTGTACTTTCTAGACATTGAGTGAACTTTGGATTATGTCTCTTTAAGAGGTGTGCAAGACATCTGTCATAAAAGAATGCACTTACAATGAATACTTTTAACTGGCACCCGTTGTACAAAAATGTAGGACATGTCTAGATCGATTACTGTCTTACGATAAATATTTAGTTATCATTGTTAACGAAACCTGCTAAGCACTTACAAGATTTCAAGATTTCAAATGCTGTACGGAATCCATTGAGAAATCTGTTCTGTCTCCATACAGTAAAAGAGAACCAGTCTGACTAAGTATGTGACATAGCCTTATGCGAGCTGTCACTATTGCTGGTAGATTATACACTTCCTTCGGCGTAGTTAACAAAGAGTGGACTACTTAACTATCAACCTAGGATAAATCATTCAATTCGAGTCGCAAAGTAGAATTTCGTGACTTGTTAAAGTCTGACCCTGCAGGATACATTATATTATATATATATGCATATATAAGTCTTGTCAAAATGATGAGGAGAGTCCCTACAACGTGTACTAGTATAGAATACAAAAAAGGCTCCTGGTGTGTGTCTTATTAGATCTTCCCAGGCAGTACTTTGTCAGTTGATTAATACACTTTTATATATAAGTTATATTGGATTAAATGCCAACCGTCTAAGTAATTATTCTGCGATAAGCCTTTAGTTAATAAATACCCTACTGAAGTTTTTTTTTGTTTACACTCAGTTCCCCATATCATTGCTACTTTATACAACATACACACACTGCACCGAAATGTTCTGCCGGGTGAGAGGGGGAATTAGCCATTTAACAAGTGCTTTTTATTAGACACAGACATTCTTGTGACTTATGGACCATGAATTTTAGAATATTTGACAAGCAACCTGCTTTTCAATTGTATAACCTGTATACGTTGTCAACATGCAGATATGACGAGTACAGTGATAAAGCGTAAAAAAATGTGTGGTTCCGATTACATTCAATTTTAAAATAGGGTGGGGTAGGTAGGTTTTCCATTGTATTTTATTATATTTTTTTTTTCATGTGTGAGTGTGTAGTTCAGGTTTTCCATTGTTTTCCAAATGGTCACTGTGCTGTGTATTTCTTCAGATATACAGCCATTACAGATTGGAAGAATATATTTATATTGTCTTTTTAAGTTGATGTCAGTTTCCGCATCCACTATTTCTTGCGAGACTTCACACGATTTTCGCGATTGTATTTTATCATTTTTCTCGAATACGTAAAAAGAGGTTAGGGTTGGTGTTGGTGTTGGTGTTGGTGTGAAAAACTAGGTGGGGTCGGGTAACTGGAACCAAACAACTTTTTTTTATTTTGCTTAATAGCTCGCTTATATTAAGCATTACATGTTGATACAGGCCTTTCATCAAAACAGCAGGTCTTTTACTTTTTTTCTTTTCTTTCTGTTTGTATATTATAGCCTCACTGCATATAATACCTAGTTAGCCATACACAAAGGCCATATCATATTGAAATACTTTCACTTACTTTGGATATATATAGATAGATATCCGTTGAAATTTAATATCACTAAACCAATACTACACCTTCCGTTGTACTTAGTGGTTACCGTAATGAGATCTCGATCGATTACTCGGTAACGCTTGAGATGTAGACATAGTTATCTTACAGACAATATCAATAACGACTTTTGAAACTTCCTGTGGTATGTATATATTATGAATAATGTTCAGCGGCGTCGTAAGCATATATAAACGAAAGATTTTAAGTTAGTTGGTATTTTGCAAGTGACAATTTAAAGCATAATTTTAGCTTGCGCATTTGTTATTGCCCCATACTACTGTAATAGTGTTATTCTATATAGTAGACGTTGATGTAAGATAATTCGTCATAGCAATTCGAAGCTGGAATATTCCTATGAAATACCATTGACTATTTTTTGCGCATTAAGTTTGCATCACATCATGTCATTACCATTCATAAGATGTATGAATTCAAATATTTTTTGAATTTCAAATAATAGTGAGAAGGTTTAAAAAATTTTTTTTTACCATTATCTGTTGACATTCTAAGAGTCATGATCTATTTATTCCCCATTCCCCTAAACAAACACATACATACATACATACACACACATAAAGTACACGTACACATACACATGCACACAAATAACCTCCTAACCAATCAGACAGACAGACAAAACATGTTTTGGTATGCTACAATAGCAGTACGGATACTCATGATAACTCAAAGTAATATCCGAATCTCCTTAATACCTAACAGCTATTTCCATGGCAACAGGAAATCATCTAACCAATTTCGCTATTTCTTTACAATTCCTCCATTGCTTTGTTAACATTAAATGTATCTCAGAATCGCCGGCTGTGTTGTAATTTCCAACAGAGTCGGACAATGCATGCTGAAAGTTCCCGAAAGAGGAAAACGTTTTTTTTTTCCTTTTTGCAGATATCATTGAAAAGACGAACTAGAGTGCAAGGGAACCTAGTACATCAAAGGGCTTCACACGAGAGTATAGAATAAAAGGGAACCCTAGTTCGCGCCATAAGTACTTTCATATAAAGTGCAGGCGGGATATTTCCCATGAATCCTAAATATCTGAAAAGCGACCATTGTACGGGTTTGGAAAATTTCTGGTCAATGCACCAATCGAAGGTACAATTTTCTTTAACGTTGAACACGTATCATTTAGCATGCACGTGTGTTAAAAGCCCCCTACAATCACGTACTGTTAACCGACAAGGTTTTAAACCAAGAGCACAATTTTGAAGTGACCACGTACTGAAGTAACAGATAGGTTTTAATGAATAATACATACAAGTTTTCCAAAGGACAGATGAAGAAGATAGGGAAGTCAACGTATAACACCCATAGCTATGTTGTGTTAATGGTGCACAAAACATAGTCAACTAAAAACAACAAAAAAGTCTAGCTGATTCAACTATGCATGGTACACTATACAATACAGCACTTTAATATGTTTTATGCTGTTATTAATATACAATTTTGTGTACGATATCAAGAAATCTAGTGTCAGAAGTATTTATCAAATCATTTCCATCAAACAGACACTAAATTAGTCATATGTGTTGTAAAAATATTTTTTTTAACCAAAATAAAAACTGTAGAAAATAAAGCTGTAATCAAGTGTCTACCCCTATATTATCAGGGTATAATAATTAATTTTAAGTCCTCGATCTGACCTGACTCGGTCTTCACTCAATCAACCAATTTCTAGCATACTGAAAACACTCTGTGATATTTAAGTGTGACCAATTTCTATTAGTAATATTACATTGACTTTGACCTTCAGAGTCGCAATTTCAAGACAACACTTTATTTCGTATTCAGGACTGTGTCTTCTATGAAGACTTGTTTGTTTGTTTGTTTGTTTGTTTGTTTGTTTGTTTGTTTGTTTGTTTGTTTGTTTGTTTGTTGAAAATTTCAATAAAAACAAGTTAAGGATCTTTTACCCGATGATATTTCAATGGCTTTGAATGTCGACTATCGATAGTAAGAGAAAAGTCCTGGTACCCTGATCGTTAAATCTGGCAAACGCAAACGGCACTAACTACTTCCATGCCATACAAGTATGCAAAAGTGTAAACAAAACAAAGTGATGGGGTTATTGAATAATTTGTATTACAGTAATTTGACACGTGATGACTTTAAAACACTTCACTTTCAAATCAAGGATGTTGTTGAAATCTTGTTTGTCAGAGATATCCTTCACACCAATCACTTTATCTGGACAAGAAATTGAGCTATCGCCACTGTTGTAGACATCAATTGGTGTACTCGCTCACTCCATTTATCTGCATCGACGTTCATTGATTGTTTCAATCTCAACACTTGACACGCTAATCCGGAGAAGCAATTACCTTCATGTCCAACACAAATGCTTATTACACATGCATTTATCCACAAGGAACTTTCTTTTCTGTCAATTTATTTTCGCTCAAATGAAATTTTAAAAAGCTGATAACAATATATGCAGTACTCAATTACGCTATCTAGTGTTGAACCAATTGTAAGTATATGTATGTACAGACGGACGGATTGGTATTATCTGATCGTAGGTTCGATAGAGGGTTTACAGTTTCTACATCATTCTAGTGAAGTTGTTCTCGTACGTGTAAGTTTTGTTGATGCCCACTGCATCACGCACATTTTATTCAAAAATCCGGAATTCGCAACTTTTCGGATGAACGTACACCAGGTCATATTTCCAGCACGACAGATTAATATACGTAAACTGGAGAAGCTTGGAAAATTGTTTAGCTGTTTCAGCGTGTGGTCTGGTGTTCCTTTCAGAAATAACATTGTTAGACATTAATGATATTCGTTTGTAATTGCTCCGGTGCAATTGCCTTAACAAGATTTTTTTTTTGCTTCTTGACAGAGCTGATGGTCGGTAGGGATCCCACAACAAGAGATGTGAATTTAAAGAAGGGGATATATATGTGCATCCGGGACCTGCTGCATTACGTCACGACGAGTAGAGAGAGCGAGCGATTGTGGCGTGGTGAATAACAGCTAGAAAGCTCTGTTGTGTGCATTACTGAAGAGCCACGCATATAGTGTTCGTTTGAAAAAAAAACCTGTGTTTCAACGCTGGTTGATCACTTTGCTGTTCGGGGAATGCGTCACAGATATGGTCGATTGACGTTGAGTCGCTGTAGACGTTCGTAACCATCTATTTTAACCATGGACAATCGCACAGCGGACAATGTGGGGCATAATTCAACAACAACGGGAGAAAATTGGACTTTCGTGGAAGTGCTTCTTGCTTCTGTAGCTGCAAGTATCGGAAGTTTACTTACAATAACTGGAAACCTAATGGTCATTTTAGCCTTTTTAACAGATAAGCGTATACGCACAGCGAGCAACTGTTTTTTGCTGAGTATGTCAATCGCTGATTTAATCGTAGGGTTATTTTCGATGCCGTTGTATACCATGTACCTGATACTTGGGTATTGGCCGTTGGGACCGAACGTTTGTGATGTATGGCTTTCTGTGGATTACGTATGCTGTGCAGCTTCGATATTAGGAATATTGACCATAAGTATTGATCGGTACAGGTCACTAACCCAGCCAATGGTTTACAGGAACAAAATGACACGGAGGCACGCCATGGTGATAATAATAATAACGTGGTTATTTTCTTTGTGTTTGTTCTTTATACCCATAATTGGATGGCAATATTTCGAAGGTGAGCGTACAATTGAACAGGGAGTTTGTGAAGTGCAGTTTCTGCAAGATCCGTTCTACACGGCAGGGTCTATAATTTTGGCGTACTGGTTACCTTTATTCATTACATTGACTGTGTATATTAAGATATACATAATGACACGGAATCTAGTCAAGTTACAATCAGCCAAGGAGGGCAATATTGAAATACGGCGACACTACAGTAAACAATTCGCATCAAGACGATACTCAGCGGTTTCGAACAGTAACAGCCCGGTGCTAAGTCCACGAGTAAGACGAAATTCTTCCATATGCTCGGTGTCTAACGGTGGATTACTGAAGGTATCCGGTTGCAATACGCGTCGACCTAAGCTTGACCTTGACGAAATTAGGGAGGTTTCGGAATCGTCATCAAGGACAGACAGGGATAGGTCCGTCGAGGAGGATACTGATGCCGACGAATATCAACCGTGTTTGACAACTGTTGAAGAATCACCATTTGCAAGGAGGAACTGCGCTAAGGAACGAACTTTGAATAATTCCGGTAATTCCCAGAAAGAAACATCAAAAAACGTATCACCAAACAAGCGCAAGATTTCAGTAACTTTCCGAGAGGATAACATTGTTCTAGAGGATGTTTACAAACCTAAAAAGACCCCAAGGCGAAAAAGCTTCTCCATACTAAGTATGTACAGTGTTGAAGATGATGAAAATCGTGTTCGTGAACGGAAAGCTCTGACCACGTTGAGTGCTATTCTTGGTACCTTTATAGTTTGTTGGACCCCCTACAGTGTGTTCGTGATCGTACTAGGTATTTGTCCGAGCTGCATTGATCCCAAATTATACGCGTTCAGTTATTGGTTGTGCTACATCAACAGTGCCTGCAATCCACTCTGCTATGCTTTTTCAAACCTACAATTTCGAGCAGCTTTTAAACGGATTCTTACATGCCGCAGACATGTTCCAAAGTGGACTCCAAATTTGAGTACAACAATGAACGTAAGAGGGCGCGCACTGTCGGTAGTCTCACAAGAGAACGTGCCGGCATATCAACGCACTTTTGTGGATACAGCGTTTTAGTTTATCGTTGACGGAAGTACCTAATGTGATGGTACTGAAATAGATTAAAAGGTTAACCACGATAACCCTTTGTGGTGGAAAAAGCAACCACAACATGAACTAAGTCTGGTTCATTTTAACGATCTGACATTAAAAGATTTGAACGGTATATTTATATTTTATTAACGGTGCTACTTTCCATGGTTGACTTATTGTACTTTTGTAACGTTATTTGAAGGATGCTGCAAATTTAATTTGCATACACGGAAGAAATATAATATATCTTGCACGCTACAAGAGAACTTGGAATATTTGCATGGAACATGCAGGGCTATCCACTTTTCATAGATTCGAATAAAATCTAACGTTGTACGGAAAGTTTAATAAATACGATTTAGGCATGATTTCGCGAACCATCTTTCCTGAAAAATATGCAATCATTCAAAATTATCAAGACTTGCTGAAATTATGATCAGAAGTGGCCGTAACGGACGGAAATCTACAGCGCTATGGCCTATATATAGAAAGAAGACATACGTCAAAACATACTGATTATACAATGTATAGTCCATAGTCGAATGTTTTAGGTGTTGTTTCTATAGAAACTGAGCTATCATAAGTGTGTAGAAAATATCATATTTTACCTGTATTATGTCATAATACTAAGCGTATTTGCGTATTGCAGAGTACTGTTGAAATAATCATTTAGTATATGAACAAAAATACCACGTTATTTTCATTTTTTACAAAATGCTTGAACGAAAATTTCAAACGGTATTTGCTGGCAATTCGTAACAGCTTTAAAAACCCTTCAGGATAGGGACGAGATCAATAGTTCAATGCCGGAAGAAAAAAACACTAAATTCTGCTTAGGCCTCAGGACACCCCACCTGTTCCCAAGTATGACACTCCGTCAACCTTATATGGGGAGGGAGGAAAAAGAGGGTAACGATAGCCATTGACTTGATATTTTATTAGTTTCTGCAATAAATGTTCGTTGAAATAACATCTTTATTGGCTTGCATAACAGTCTACGTATTAGAGCGAAATCGCATTTGCTTTATAATTCACGATAATGTATATTTACCCAGTGGTACTTTTTTTCAGTCTATTAAATGTTTTGTATAATCTTAGACGACTGTAGTGGTTAGAGGTATGATTGATATTGTTCAGATGATGACAACGTCACGAAATTGTTCATTTTGATCGCGTTCTTTGTTTGTAGTCGCTCAAGGGGATGTAGACTGCGCCAAGAAAATAATACATCGATTTTGCGAGAATTGACGTTAGGGTCGAAAAAAATGCAATCGTTAGACTGAATGTAAAGAATTGATCAAAAGTTCTACATTTAATTTAAGCCTGACAATCAAATTGCGTTAGTTCTCATAGGAAATTATTTCCGCTGACCTCGTCACGACACTATTGCGCAAGGTCATTTAGTGGTATTTTTAGAGACAATATTCACAATGTGAAATGTTTGAAAAGATTCGATTATTTCGAAATAAGTCCCACGGCATTCTGCTATAATCAGTCGTCAAATTTGAATGAAATTTGAATGAGAAAGAACAGTTTTCCTATAATTACTGCAGGGAGCATTTTATCAAACGGAATTGGTCCACTCCCGTGTTGCCTGATTGTCACGCAACTTTTAAAACTGTTCACTGTTAAGTCATCGAACTAAAAACTAATTATCTCACACATCAGTTCTTTACTAAATAAATAAAAAGTGTTCATAAATTAAATGTTCCTTTCATAACATTACCTTGATTTAGAGAGAGAGGTGTTGATAATTATAACACCTTGCTGTGGGAAATAGTGCAAAGAGAAACATACATCACTTTACGAAACAGTTTTTACTGAGGATTTACAGATCATGAATTTCGATCTATTCACATGCCATAAAATATATTCATGAGAAAAAAATGTTACTTTGATATTCATATCCAGTGCAGACGGAAATTATTAACGACATAAAATACATCAAGTGTAATAAAAAAAAGTCGTTCAACCACTACGTTTCAGTGGAAAACGTTCGTTACACTTTTTCAATGAATTCTAATGAAGTTGTTGTTTGTTTGTTTGTTTGTTGTTTGTTATTGTTTCTGTCAGTCTGTCTGTCTGTCTGTCTGTCTGTCTGTCTGTCTGTCTGTCTGTTCTTATTTGAAGTGTCATTAGCTGCTCACGAACTGTACAGTTACTAGCACTTCTTTTTAAATCACTGTGCGTATGTGAATAGTTCGTTAGTCTGAGTCAAAAGTGTTGACCTTTTAGTGTTTGTTTCTGTTTTTTATTTATTTTTACTAAATATGGACAAGTGCCGACTTGGAGTTCAGCGACCCAAAACTCAAAACTGTCGTAGTCATGGTAATGCTTTCTTGCACCTGTAAAATAATTGAAGACTACATGCTGATATGATGTCCTAATGTGTTTTTTTAATTTGACAATTTTGTTAGCAATGAACCTCCACCACAAGTTGATTTTACTAATATAAGGAAACGTTAAAAATCAAGACGACCCTCACTAGGAAATATTGCTTCAAACAAAGCATTTTGTTTTAAATACGAGGTCAATTTACTTCTTCAAATTCAAAGTTAACATTTATTGGTTGAGTTGTTTATCATTATTTGATGTACTATATGAAATTACGATCAATTTTATCATGGTACTTGAAGCGAAATATTGCATAAATGAAAACGAGGCAGGTAGTTCACGATGTCACACACTACACCAATCAGCAATGACAGCCTGTAAATGTCGGATTAATCAAGAAACGTACACTTTCGCATATTCTGAGACTTTGAGGCAAGAATTTAACAACTCAAATGAATGCGTACAAATAAGTTTACTTGATTTTCTACAGGTTTTCCTTGCTTCCCAGCAACAATTGTTTGTAAGAGAAATAGGCAATTCATTATCAAATAAACTTTCAAGTTAATAATTCATCTATTTCACGATGTTACGTCATCTATTCAAGTTGTTGCGTCATCTATTTGGAGCCGATTCATCGTCTTATCGTTGTCTTCTACTCAGCTTGTGTTATCAGAGTTACGATGCATGAAGGGTTCTTGGCTGCCATCACGTGAGATTTCCAACATTACTCACACTGGCAAGTGTACATACTTCCCTGAAAGATTTAGTAAGCTTTGAAACATGTACTGCCTTTTGGAATGGCAGTTTTCAATGTTGTTGATTACGATCAAACTGTAGAAAAAACGGGAAATGGATAATGGTACATGTAATAGAACTGAAAAGAAAATATGAAACAGGAATTATGAGCTTTTCTAGTTCATCAAGTACAGAAGTATCGAAATGGTAACATTTACGTAATGCAGAATATACACAGTTTTTACCAACGGTTATTGGCCTCTAAGGTCCAATTTGAAAAAGGAATAAACATTTGTGTGAAAAACAGTCTGACTTAGTTATAGAAAAAAGATGGCCTAGAACAAAAGAATTATCCTATGTAATCCTCATGGCTCCACTTATAACACTAATGTGAGAACATGGGATTCCAACCCTGGCATTCAATACGGAAGTCACACTTAGGTCAAAATAACAACAGTCTTATTACATGTAGCTTAAAGGCAAATGAACAAATGGGGTTTTTGGTTTCCTTTTACGTGTGGCACTGTAAATAACGTGAAACTAAATCTCAAACAAATTATGTGTTTTTGTTTTACTTTTACTTAAAGTTCATGCAAATACCGGTATTAGTCAACAGTAACGTTGTCAAGGTGAAATAAAGAATCAACAACAACAACAACAACAACAACAAAACTTACTCACAACAACAACAAAACTCACTCACTCACTCACTCACCCACCCATTCGCCCACCA